>NC_051181.1:27267799-27298845 GCF_013339695.2 Rhipicephalus sanguineus | reverse complement strand
TGGGCTGCTCACGCGCGATTTTGCTTTCGTAAGCCCGAATGGCGGCGCGAGAGTCAGTGAAGACGCTAGTGTGCGAGGGGTCGGTCATCGCTAAAGCTATGGCGACCTGCTCGGCTATGGCGCTCGTTGCTAGCCTAACCGAGGCGGCTGAGCGTAGGGCTCCATCGCCATCTACAACTGCGAGTGCAAAGGTGGAGGAGTTGCCGTATTGCGCCGCATCGACGAATACGGTAGAGCCGCGATTCGCGGCGGTACGGTCGAGGATAGCGCGAGCGCGGGCCAGGCGTCTGCCTTTATTGTGGTCTGGGTGGACGTTTCGCGGGAATGGGGTTACCATGTAGGTTTCTCGGACATCTCTAGGGAGGGTTACTGCACGTTCAAGGTAGGGGTGTGAGGAGATGCCGGCTTCGTTTAGTAATCGACGGCCTGCCTTGGAGGAGGAGAGGCGGACCACTTGGGCTGTGGTCTGGGCCTCGATCACTTCATCGATGTCGTTGTGCATACCTAGTTGGTCGAGACGGGAGGTACTCGTGTTTTGGGGTAGGCCGAGGACTTGTTTAATGCTTTTGCGCATGAGTGTGTTCAGCTTAGTCTTTTCCACTTTTGTCCAGTTGTGGGCAGAGGCGACGTAATTGATGTGGCTCATTAAGAACGCGTGGTATATGCGCAGGAGGTTGGCCTCACCGAGGCCTTGCCTGCGACCCGAGACTCGCTGGATCAGTCGGAGCATGTTTTCCGTTTTAGTTGTGATATGTGTTATTGTACGTGCATGGCACCCGGTGGCCTCGACTAGGAGACCGAGAATGCGTATGGAGTCAACGCGGGGTATTCGTTGCCCGTCTTTGGCTTGTAGTGCTATGGGAAGCTCGTGTAAAGGGGTTAGATTACGAACGCCTTGGCGAGATGGCCGGTACAGTAGCAATTCGGATTTCGTGGGTGACAGTCCTCAGTCCGGTGTTTTGTAGGTAGGCTTCTGTGATATCGAGAGCGGTTTGAAGGGCTTGCTCTACATCCGCCAGGGAACCTCCCGGGCACCAGATGGTGATGTCGTCCGCGTAAAGAGCATGGTTTATGTTGGGGATGTCGCGGAGTTTGTCAGACAGTCCCTTCATTACTATGTTGAAAAGGAGGGGCGAAATGACTGCCTCTTGTGGGGTCCCGTTGGGACCTAATGTGTATGTGTCGGATGTGAGTTGCGATACTCGTAGTTGAGCTTTCCTGTCTTGCAGGAAAGAACGGACGTATGCCTGGAATCTTTTACCGAGGCCAAGGCTGGCAATGGATTCCAGTATGAAGCGGTGGGAAACGGTGTCGAATGCTTTGGTGAGATCTAGGGCGAGGATGCCGCGGACATCTCTCGTTTTTGAGTCGAAGATGTGCTTCTTTAGCAGTAACATGACGTCTTGTGTTGAGAGGTGCGGTCGGAACCCTACCATATTGAATGGAAAGAGTTCGTGGTCCTCTATGTAGCGTGATACGCGATTAAGGATAGCATGTTCAGCTGCTTTGCCTATACATGAGGTTAGGGAGATGGGGCGTATATTGTCAAAGTTGAGTGGTTTGCCAGGCTTTGGGAGGAAGACCACCGTGGCCGTGCGCCATTGTTCAGGCACGTGGCCGGTTTCCCACATGTGGTTGATATCTTTCGTGAGTAGTGTGATGGCTTGGTCATCTAAGTTTCGCAACAGGCGGTTGGTTACCCTGTCGGGACCAGGGGCCGATCTACTGTTGAGGTTGTGCAAGGCTTCCCGAATTTCAGACTCCGTGAAGGGGTCATCGAGTTCGGGTATTGTTACACATTCTATTTGGGGGTAGTCGGTGGGGTGTGCGGTGTGTAGGGGAAGGTGTCGTTTGGCGATTTCCTCAAGGAAGGTTGTCTCCGTTCCTCCCGTCTTTTTGTGCGAGTGAAGGAGACGGTCTATGTCGTGACTCTGGTTGTCTTTTGTTTGGCGGTCGTCGAGCATGTGTTTTAGGAGGTTCCATTTACCTCCCGTTCGCATGCGGCCGTCGACTGCCGAGCAGAGTTCGTGCCATTGGAGTCGTGTGAGCTCCGTGCAGTATTGGGTGATGTCTCGGTTTAGTATTGCTATGCGTTTGCGTAAGCGTCTGTTGAGTCGTTGTGTTTTCCAGCGTGCAAGTAATGATGCTTTTGCCTCGAGCATGTGTGCGAGGTGTGGGTCCATTCTCGGGACGTCGAGCTCTATTTGAATGGTTTTCGTTGTTTTGGCTACGTCTTCCTGGAGTGAGGACAGTAGTTCGGTGAATGTGTTGTATGCGGTTGTGTTGTTTTTGCGGAGGGTGCGGAAGGCATCCCAGTCCGTTAGCGTGAATGTACGGGGTGGGGCTGTTGCGTTGGGTAGTTCGGTGCGTATGATGAAGTGATCGCTGCCCAGGTTCTCCTGCGTATTGGTCCAGGTATGGCCTGTGACGTTACGGGTGAATGCTAAGTCAGGTGTAGTGTCGCGGCGTACCGACGTGCCTAGTCTCGTAGGGAATCGGTGATCTGTAATTAGTGTGAGGGACAGGTCGTCTATTGCTCGCGTGAGGTTAGTGCCCTTGGCCGTTGCCTGGGGGTAACCCCATGACGGGTGGGGGGCGTTGAAGTCTCCTGCTATGATGAGCGGAGAGTTTCGCGCGAGGGTTGTGGCTTTTGTTAAAAGCGCGTGGAAGGACTGTCGATACTCCGACGGGGAGCTGTAAACGTTGAGAACGAAAACGCTTTGTTTTAATAATCGGTTTGGTATCAGTTCGATGAGTATCGCCTCTAGGCGGCTGCGGGTGGGTAACACGTCGTGTTCAATGAAAGCTAATTTCTTACTGATGAGTGTGGCTATACCTCTCTTGGTCTCCCGTCGCTGTGAGATGGGGTGGTAACCCGATAGTGTGAGCTTGTCACATAAGGTTTCCTGCAGAAGTAGTACGTGAGGCTTTTTGGGTTGCGCTTTAATGTACTGCTGCAGTGGGGTTTTGCGCTTCGCGTAGCTAGCGCAATTCCACTGCCAAATTTCTAGGGTGTCTTGGGTTGTGGAAGCCATGGTGATTAGATTAGATTAGCTGGCCCAGGCAGGTGTGCCGTTGGATCCGTGGGAAGTGCTTGTTTCGCTTTGTGTTTAGCTTTTATGGTGGCTTTTTGCTCTAGTGCTTCTACCCGGCGTGACAAGGTGTGGATACTTTCGTTGTTTTCTCGTGTGAGACGGAGGATTTCGTTTAGAGTGTCTTGTGATGTGTCGCTGTCACCACTGACCGTTTCTGAGAGTGAGGGGGCTCTGCGCTTAGGTTTGCTAACGTCTACCGAGGGTGAGGGTACAGGTTTAGGGGCTGTGAGAGTTTCTGCAGCCCATAAGTAAGCACCGGGCGGCTTTGTGGGCATGAAGGTGAAAGATATTAAACGAAAAAATATATGGAGGACGCTTAAAAGGACCGACAACTGAATTTTCTCGACCTGTTCTATAATGTCGCGACAGAAAGCTCACCCTTCGCAGTGTTTGTAGCTGCAGTAGTTGATCCCAAAAGCACGTAGTCAATTTACAAGCAGCATTTTTCGACTTGAAAGGCTCTGAAAGGGAAAATAGACAACCACCCACTTGTAGCACAAAGTTGCATACGGATGTCTCAGAAATAAAGCATCTTAGTCGCCGAAAAATTGGTCTGCTCCGGGGTTCGAACCCGGGACCAACACCTTTCCGGGGCAGTCGCTCTACAATTGAGCTAACCAGGAAGTTAGCAATAGGCAGCGCGAGGGCGAATTCATCGACAACTTCAAGTAACTGGACACATATTAAAAATCAGTTCTGCGGAATCGCAAGGTGGCCGAAGGTTTAAGAAAGGGAAAATAGACAAACACCCATTTGTAGCACGAAACCACAAGGAAATCCAAACGGATTTCTCAGAAATAAATCCTCTTAGTAGCCGAAAAATTCGTCCTGCTCCGGGGTGGCTTTGTGGCCTTGTGGCTTCGTGCTACAAATGGGTGGTTGTCTATATTCTCTTTCCTATCCCTTCCGCCACCTTACGGGATTCCGCAGAACTGATTTTCAAGACCTCAAAGGCTCTGGCCACGGATGCACCTTTCGTCCAACAGCGCTGAGAATTGATAGCGATGCCACCAGCCCTTCTCGCGATTTGTGAAAGCTATCGATGTTCTGCTTTCGCAGGAGTTCCTGCAACTATGCTTAACCACCCTTGTTTAGAGCTTTTCAACTATCTTTGAAGGCAACTAGCTCTTGCATTGAGATGATGTGGCACATTATGCACCTTCCGTGCATTTGTACCTTCTTGTCTGCGCATGCTTCACAGGTTGCGTGTGCCTGTGTCATGGGTTGCTTGTCCCGGCGTCGTTAGTCTCTCGGTGCACGAACCAACCCTGTCCCCGAAAACGTCACTACGCGTATGCGCGGCCCCGCCGAATAGCAGCACGCGTCATATCTGAGACGAAGGGTAGGTAGCAAAACCATGTCGCTCCAAAATCTTAGCGACCTGTAATCTGCGTACACAGTTGCATGAGCACGCTGAAAAGGTGCTCAAGAGGCGCTGACGAGCATGGGATCTTTATGTCACGCGAAGGCAGCGCCACTTTATTGCGTACTACTAACGCAGGCCTGTATGTACATTTTATTGCTCGGCTGGTTTTTGTCCGTCCCCTTCGCCGTCATTCACCGTATATGTATATTTGTGCAGTAGTACTTTCTAATATAAGGAAGCAAAAAATATTTCAATATTCACAAAAAAATCGTCGACCGCGCAGAGCAATCAACGGTCCCGTGGCCGGATTCATGGGATAGTTCATGTTTTTGCCACCAGAAGCGCCGCACGTCATTTTTCGCGACTTTCAATTAAGACACAAAAATTTAAATCCACCTCTCACGAAAAAAAAACAGGCTTGTTTTGAGTCAATGTGACGGACAATTTTCCCATCAGTGGTGTCATCTCATTTCATCATATCCAGCTTTTGTGCACACATCACAGCCAGCGCCCCTGGCGGCCCCGGCGCGAAGCTAGAGCGTTTTCAATGGAACTGGCGAGTTTTTCCCGAATAATTAAGTGTAGAGGGTGAATGTTGAAAAACGCAGACCACAGAGCGCTTCTGGGAACCTAAACGGACGAGAAGAGTGCAGCGATCATGTTGCAGTAAGCTTCAATTTTGTTCCCAGAGCAGTTAAAGATTGTACAATGGGAGTCTATGGAAACGGCGAAAAATGTGGCCAGTTTTTCGAGACAAAAACGATCACTGTCGTGAAACTAAGCAAGGTATGGTAATGGTCAGGAAATCACATGTAGTCCTGACAATCAGCTTTCGTTAGAAGCCAATCTCAACTTGCCGCAATTGGCATAACATTGTTCCCTTACGCGTTTTATGAAGCGCGGTCGTTCAAATGTTTGTGGTAAATTGATAAACCCTTGCTTACCACGGGCGACAAGGAGTCCATCGTGGCCGAGCGAGCTAATCGCTCAAGTTCAGAGCGCGGCATCACCGCGCCGTGATCGCTTCGATTCCTGGCGACGGATCAGCATTTCTTTTTTTTTTCAGCCAGTGACTTAGTTCTGCAGCTTCGCACAGGATGTCGCCGCCGAAACAAAAAAGAGCTTTCGTTTCGGTTTCGGTTCTTGACTGTAATCTTGAGCTGCCATTTCTTTTTTCTCTTTATTATATGACTTTTTTAGTGTATGTTTAAACACTCCACGCGTATCACATCGTTCAGATCTACATTTGTAATTCTTACTTTGCTCTTTTATAAACGTCCTAAGGAACAGAACGCCCGATCAAGTTATGGTGAACAAAGCTCTTTCCAACTTTTGTGCGCGTATTGTGGTGGAAACTGATTTCTCCCTTCTCATGATGTCGTTACGATCTTCTCAGGTACCTACAATTCAGCAACGTAAAGGAAGCGATCTAAGCTAAGACAAGCGAGGCATAGTAAATAAATGACAATTTAGACGTTCTTGCAGTTGCTTTTTACTTTAGGGCTAACGCAAGTGTTTGTCGTAATCTTAACGAACGAAGGGGAATTTTTCGAGGGGTTCTTTTTTTGTTAGACACTACTAATGAAACCAACAGATAGTTCAGCCAATAAAGAATAGGAAAAAAATGTTTGTTCTTTTTCAAACAGCAGTGCAATGATTTCGCCCTAACTTAAATGAAATCAAAATCGCTATCTCGACAAGCATCAGCGGACGGCTCATATACCCTTCTATATGCTGCGCTCTCAACTCGAAGAGACTGTGCGAAATCCCCTTTCCTACCTGGAGTGGCTGTGTTCCCTTACAGCACCATTTTGTAGAGTTAAGCGAGACTGCATCTGAGTTAGCTGCCTGCAGCTTTACTTCATTCGTTGCTATCGCACTCATTGCATCGTCCTTGCGGTGAAACTGGGATTTTTATTTATCTCTTGTCGTATCTATCGCCCTACGTGAACAGAAAAAATCCAGCATGCCTTCTCCTTTAACATCACATAGCACTGTGCGCTGCATCGGATAGGTCCGTGTGATATGACCTGTGTGGATCACTTTCGGGAAGTCCAGGGACTGGTGCTTCCAGTTACAAAACGAAAATCCTGTGATTCAGCAGCTTTTCGCATGCACCCGCAGCCCACCTCAACGTACCGCAATAAGATGCAATTTTAAACATCTGTAAATGAAAATGTGCGCAGCATGTACTGGTTGCGTAAGGCTGGAACTGGAAGCGGAGCTAGCGTTCGACCTAGCTTCTTCTAAGGTTTTTGCTAGTAATACCAAGCTATTGCTATAGGTGCAATGTTTTTGCTAGTATAGTATTATAGGATATGATAGGCTTGGATAATCTATTCTTCTCAGGTTTCGGTCGGTTCCCCAGACTACGCACTTGTTGCGTGGTTCTGAAGGGGAAATGTCGCGTCACTAGTAGTTATGTGATGGGATCTTAGTCACGTGAGAGAGAAAGTACATCTTTATTAGAGTCCAGTGCGGACGCTGAGGTTGCCCCACGCCACCCGGTTGTTCCGAAGTTTTTGGCGCCAACACGTCACGTCAATAGTTACCTGACGTTACGGGATTTTAGTGGCGAGACTAATTACTAGATTTTACGTGATTTTAGTCACGCGGCTAGTTGTTACGTGATTGTAGTCACATAAGTACATGTGCGATGTTACGTGATTTCGGTCACGCGACAATTGCAGGCCTGGTGTAAAAAAATTGTAGTCGCTTGTTACGCAGGAAACAACAACCCATCATCGATATCACATATATTTAGCGATTACGAGAAATTCACTTGCGTTGCTCGAAAGAGCAAGCGAAGCTGCACTCGTGCACTTTTTATCACGTTTCAAAATTGTTTGGGCTTCTACGATTTTTTCTGGAATTTTTTGTATGCTTCATTTGCTCTATTCTTTTTTCTTTCCACGTGAAGAGCGCATATATATTGCTGTAAGTTTGAAAAAATAGTCAGCTTTAAGTTCAGCGCTGTGTGTGTTTTCCAATGTCGTCCTCGTTCCTTGCGCTGTGAAACATCGAATTATGGTCTACAGCGCATTTTTGCAAACAGAAAGCAGCTGTTTTCACTTTTGCATTCCGTTCCTGCTCTTTGGAAGGTGGGGACACTTGCAAGGAGCGTTGCAAGGAGAGTTTGACCGTAGTATCTTTATAACAATTATCGTATCACGGGCTAGCCGCCGCGCGCTGTGGCTGAATGGGTTGATCATACATGCTGGCTGTTTGCGCGCAATCGCTGGGGCCTTGGTTCGAATCCCAATGCGGTTTTTTCTTTTGTTTGTCTCTCTCAGAATTGCTTATGTTTGCCGCGGTGGTACAGCGGTTACGGTGCTCCGCTGCCGACGCAAAGGGCACAGGTTTGACGGCGGCTCCAGCATTTTTGAACAAGGTGAAAATGCTAGAGGCTCGTGTACTTGGTTTTAGATGCACGTTACGAACCTAAAGTGGTCGAAATTTCCGCAGCCCTCCTCTACGGCATGCCTCATAAACATATTGTCAAAAAAAAGTATAAAAAGAAGAAATGTATTTACAAAATATACAGACGGAGATAGAAGCAGCTGCTGCCAAGATGGAGGAACAGCAACAGCACGAGCGCTATTTTATTCTTCGTCTTCATCGTCTTGTTGAAGCGTTCTTGTTCCTGATGGCATGTAACATATAACCCCCGCCGTTGGTAGCGCCGTCTCGGCGCTTAAGGAACAGCAGGATCATGTGCAGAGAAGTAGGGCTTGAGGCGGGAGACGTGCACGATATCAGTAACGGGTACCGAAGATGACGAACTACTGTCCAGAGGAGCGATCTCGTACGTGACCTCAGTGAGCTGGCGTAAGACCTTGTAAGGCCCGGAGTAACGAGAGAGAAGCTTCGATGATAGGCCAACGTGGCGGCAAGGTGTCCAAAGGAGGACCAAAGAGCCTGGGGAATAGGTAACCACTCTATGATGGCTATCGTAGCGGGTTTTCTGAGACAGCTGGGAGGCAGAAAGACGATCCCGTGCGATCTGTCGAGCCACTTGAGCGCGAGCAGTTACATCACGGGCGTACTCGGTGAGAGTGGACGTAGCGGAAGGTAGAAGAGTGTCAAAGGATAGCGTGGGATGGCGCCCGAACAACAGATAGAAAGGGGAGAAGCCAGCGGTGTCGTGGCGGGACGAATTATACGCGAATGTCACGTAAGGCAAAGTGCTATCCCAATCACGATGATCTGCGGAGACGTACATGGATAGCATGGTGGTCAAGGTGCGATTGAGGCGCTCCGTAAGTCCATTTGTTTGCGGGTGGTAGGCAGTGGTGAGCTTGTGACGTGTGGAACACGAACGGAGAATGTCCTCGACGACCTTCGAAAGAAATGAGCGACCGCGGTCGGTCAGTAGCTGTCGCGGAGCGCCATGGTGGAGAATGACGTCGTAAAGCAAAAACGCGATAGGGACGATAGGGAGACGCGATAGGGACGCCGTCGGATTTGTGCTGGCGTCTCCAGTGTTGATGTTGTGTGTGACAAGAGCTGTCTGACCCAAGGGGCGGTCATCGAAATCGAAGATGTCGCGGTAAGATTTCAGCACGCGCCGAATATCAGCTGTCTGCGGTGGAAGGAGGTCAGGGGAAATCATCTTGTCAATGTTGTCATCGGCTGTGCTCTGTGGAGAAGAAGACCGAGCAGAGGAGTAAGAAGCATCGGCAGCGAACGCAGAAATAGCAGTTTCAATAGAAGAGACATTGGCCAGAGTCATGCCATGCGGAATTAGTTGCGTGCACCAGCTGAAGTTCAGTACCGGGAGGGACACTCGGTTATTCGTAACTGTCAAAAGTGTGTGTGGAACGGCAACGTTTCTGGACAGCAGGACGTCGGCAATAGGTGTTAGCATGTAATCACCGTCCGGAACCGGAGGTGAAGACCGTAAGTGCACATACGTAACGGCTTGAGGCGCCAGACGAACATAATCTACAGAGCACAAACGCGGTTGAGGTGGCGGGGAAGCGTCATAGTGGCATGGTAAGTCAAGCTGAAGCAAGCCGGTTCCACAGTCAATCAGGGCAGAGTGGGCAGACAGAAAGTCCATTCCGAGGATAAGGTCATGGGAGCATTTCTCAAGCACGGCAAACAGGACAATTGTGGAGCGGTCAGCAACACTGATACGCGCAGAGCACATCCCAAGCACGGGGAACGTCCCACCATTGGCGACTTGGACGAGGGGTATCGTGGGGGGCGTTAGAACTTTCCTAAGGCGGCGACGAAGCTCCGCATTCATCACCGATATATGAGCCCCTGTATCGACAAGAGCAACAACGAGTGCGTCGTCCACTTTAACATCAATAAGGTTACGTCTGGTCGGAAGCGTGGTCAGAGGATTTGGTGGGCACAAGGTCGATGCAGCGTCACCTCCGGGAGCTGCATCGGCTAGTTTTCCCGAGGCAGGTGGTCAGTCGGCGACGTTGGACGGCGAGATTGGGGCGAGCGAGACGATGGGCGACGCGACTGCGACGAACGGGAATGACGGCCATGCCGGGACGGTGAGCGAGGACGATACGGCATGGCAGGGACGTCGTCGCTGGTGGCTTGAGGTGGTTCGCCGTGAGGTTGGAAGCTTCCGTGGTCAGTGTTTGGGTGACGGTTGTACCCATAGGATGTTTGATGCCAATACCACGAGTTGTTGCAATGGCGGGCCACGTGACCAACACGATGACAGTTGAAGCAAATAGGGCGGTCATCAGGAGTCCTCCACTCGGCGGGATCACGAGGGGGCACTGGACGGCTTTGACCTTGGGCATATGGACGTGAGGGGCGACGGCGGTTCATCGGTCGAGAAGGGACTGGAGTGTATTCCGAATTCAGGCCAGCACTGGAAAGCTCCTGACGAACGAGAGCCTGCACAAGTGGTACCATCTGGGAGCTAGAGTCACAGGCGCGGGAGCACGGGGAGGTAGGAGCCATAGCTTCAAGTTCACGGCGGATGATCTTCGTCACATGCTCTGCAGTTAATGGCGCCTGGACGACTGGTACGTCGTCACACGACCACGTTGCGGCGGTGTTCGGAAGTCTAGCGAAATTGTGGGCGATACGTCGACTTTTGGCGGCCTCGAAACGCTGATATTCCTTGACGATGGCATCCACAGTGTCACAGTCCTTGCAGATGAGAAGATTGAACGCATCATCTGCAATGCCTTTGAATATGTGCCCCACTTTCTCGGTTTCGTCCATATTGTCACGTGGTCGTGACGTCGACGAAGAAAGCAGTCGGCGTTTGCAGAATGAAACTGTTTATTTGGCCGAACTTGTGGCCGGGAAAATGAGAACTAGAACTACAGCAATACACGCTGTACAATGATAGCGGCGAACAGGGCGTCGTCCGTCGATCAACTCACAAGCGGTCAAGTGCGTCGGTTTTTATACAGGTGCTATGGAACTTTCCAGCGATATCGCTGGTGGCGGCGTTATCTCTCGATAAAGCTGGAACATTCGCGTGCGGCGCGAAATCTTAACAAAACGATCTACTACAATCGAGAAGTCTCTCGAACACTGCTTCGCGGGCAGCGTCGAGCGTTGATAATCGCCCTTGCTGGTCAAACCCAAAAAACATCAAAATAGGACAAGAAGTGGGCGTGGCATTGCCCCCCTCTGAAAAAGCATCGTCCCGATGCTTGCGAAAGAACAAAGAAGAGAAAAAACACAAGTGCATACATAAATAAATTACAATAACAAAGGTAAAAGTAGAGTCCCCAGGTTCGCTAACGTGCAAAAAACGGCTTAA
Organism: Rhipicephalus sanguineus; assembly: GCF_013339695.2. Classification (NCBI taxonomy): domain Eukaryota; kingdom Metazoa; phylum Arthropoda; class Arachnida; order Ixodida; family Ixodidae; genus Rhipicephalus; species Rhipicephalus sanguineus. The sequence goes on along the minus strand of NC_051181.1, from coordinate 27,287,633 downwards.
GACGCACGACATGGACGACTTCAGGTCGTGCGCGGCGTCGCTGGGAGTTCGTAATGCCGTCCGGGATGACCTCGTAGTCAAGAGCGCCGAGACGTCGAAGAACCTTGTAGGGTCCGAAGTATCGCCGAAGGAGTTTTTCGCTAAGGCCACGTCGGCGTATCGGCGTCCAGACCCAGACGCGGTCGCCGGGCTGGTATTCCACGAAGCGTCGTCGCAGATTGTAGCGACGGCTATCGGTGTGCTGTTGGGTCTTGATGCGCAGGCGGGCGAGCTGTCGAGCTTCCTCGGCACGTTGTAAGTAAGCGGCGGCGTCGAGGTTTTCTTCGTCGGTGACATTCGGTAGCATGGCGTCCAGTGTCGTCGCCGGGCTCCTTCCGTAAACCAACTTGTACGGCGTCATCTGCGTCGTTTCTTGGACGGCCGTGTTGTAAGCGAAGGTCACGTACGGAAGGACGGCGTCCCACGTCTTGTGCTCAACGTCGACGTACATCGCCAGCATGTCGGCGATGGTCTTATTTAGACGCTCGGTGAGGCCATTGGTCTGCGGGTGGTAGGCGGTGGTGCGGCGGTGGCTCGTCTCGCTGTATTTTAAGATCGCCTGAGTTAGGTCCGCAGTAAAAGCGGTACCTCTGTCTGTGATGAGGACCTCTGGGGCGCCATGACGCAAGATGATGTTCTCCACGAAGAACTTGGCTACCTCGGCGGCACTGCCTTTGGGCAAGGCCTTTGTTTCGGCGTAGCGGGTGAGGTAGTCAGTTGCTACGACGATCCACTTGTTGCCGGAAGTCGACGTCGGGAACGGCCCCAGTAGGTCCATCCCGATTTGCTGGAACGGCCGGTGAGGTGGTTCGATTGGCTGCAGAAGTCCCGCTGGCCTAGTCGGCGGTGTCTTCCGTCGCTGGCAATCTCGGCAAGTCTTAACGTAGTGGGCGACGTCGGCAGGAAGGCGTGGCCAGTAGTATTTTTCCTGTATCCTCGCGAGCGTGCGGGAAAAGCCTAGGTGGCCAGCCGTCGGGTCGTCGTGCAGGGCCTGCAGAACCTCTGGTCGCAGTGCCGAAGGTACAACGATGAGGTAGTCGGCCCGGGCCGGAGAGAAGTTCTTCTTTACGAGGACGTCGTTTTTCAAGAGAAATGACGCCAATCCCCTCCTGAATACTTTTGGAACAACGGCGGTCCTGCCCTTGAGGTATTCCACAAGGCCCCTGAGTTCCGGGTCGGCTTGCTGTCGTTCAGCGAAGTCGTCGGCACTTATGGTTCCCAGGAAGCAGTCATCGTCGTGGTCGTCCTGCGGCGGTGCGTCGACGGGGGCACGAGACAAGCAGTCGGCGTCGGAGTGTTTTCTTCCGGACTTGTAAACGACGGTAATGTCGAATTCTTGGAGTCTTAGGCTCCACCGTGCGAGGCGACCTGAAGGGTCCTTCAAGTTGGCTAGCCAACACAAGGCGTGGTGGTCGCTCACAACTTTGAAGGGCCGGCCGTAGATGTAGGGGCGAAACTTCGATGTAGCCCAGATGATGGCCAGACACTCCTTTTCTGTTGTGGAATAGTTGATTTCTGCCTTTGATAGCGACCGGCTAGCATAACTGATGACCCTTTCCAATCCGTCCGTCTTCTGCACAAGGACGGCGCCGAGTCCTACGCTGCTTGCGTCGGTGTGGATTTCCGTATCGGCGTGCTCGTCGAAATGCGCAAGTATCGGAGGCGTCTGCAGGCGTCGTTTCAATTCTTGAAATGCCTGAACTTGCGACGTTTCCCACCTGAATTCGACGTCGGCCTTCGTGAGTTGCGTCAGTGGCTCGGCGATCCGTGAAAATTCCTTGACGAAACGTCTGTAATAGGCGCACAAGCCGAGAAAACGGCGTACGGCCTTCTTGTCGGTGGGCGTCGGGAAGTCAGCGATGGCAGCTGTTTTCCGCGGGTCCGGGCGAACACCATCCTTGCTGATCACATGACCCAAGAACAAGAGCTCCTCGTACGCGAAGCGGCACTTTTCAGGCTTCAAAGTGAGTCCGGAATGCCACGCCCACTTCTTGTCCTATTTTGATGTTTTTTGGGTTTGACCAGCAAGGGCGATTATCAACGCTCGACGCTGCCCGCGAAGCAGTGTGCTGTAGTTCTAGTTCTCATTTTCCCGGCCACAAGTTCGGCCAAATAAACAGTTTCATTCTGCAAACGCCGACTGCTTTCTTCGTCGACGTCACGACCACGTGACATCTGGTGGAGGTGCTGCTCGTTCATGTTCCGGACGCCCCCGACAAGCCTTGAACCCAGCCCACGTCGCGAAGAAGACACCGACACCATCAGCGGCAGTCGAGCCAGCCGCAGACTGGAAGGACTACCCCCACAATACGGACCCCTACCGGACAAGACCAGGATCACAACGAAGAAGACAACAGCCACAATGACAACCGCTGTGGCGCCTACAACGGTCGTCATGCATCAACCGAGGGAGCCGCCGACATTCCGCGGATCACCATGCGAGGATCCAGAAAGCTGGCTGGAGGCATACGACCGAGTCTCCACGTTCAACAACTGGGACTGCGACGAGAAGCTACGCCATGTCTACTTCGCCCTTCAAGATGGCGCAAGGACCTGGTTCGAGAATCGAGAAGTCTCTCGAACACTGCTTCGCGGGCAGCGTCGAGCGTTGATAATCGCCCTTGCTGGTCAAACCCAAAAAACATCAAAATAGGACAAGAAGTGGGCGTGGCAATATCATTGTCTGCTTTGCGGCAAAGGGCAAGAACGTCCTGTATATACGTCAGGTACGACTCGGTCGACGTTTGTGCGCGAGTTGCCAACTCCTTCTTGGCCGCTGCCTTTCGGCCTGCAGACTTGCCGAAAAGGGCCCGCATCTTTTCCTTTCATGCGTCCCAGCTTCCAATTTCTTCTTCATGGTTCTCGAACCATACTTTCGCTGTTCCTCTGAGGTAGAACAAGCTGTTCGCCAACTTAAGTGTGTCATCCCAGCGATAGTTTTTGCTTGTACGTTCGTACATCGGCAGCCATTCGTCAATATCGACATTGTCGGTGCCACAGAACGTGCCAGGATCTTTTACCTGAGGCAGGACAACGGTTGTTGTTGTTGCGGTCGCTTCAGCGAAAGCCGAACCCTCTTCTGCCATTGCGGGACAGGCCAAGCGGCGGCCACTGCGGAGTTCCGTTGTATGCGGTTGTTACCCAGCACCTCCACCAAATGTCACGGGTGAGAGTATAAAAAGAAGAAATGTATTTACAAAATATACAGACGGAGATAGAAGCAGCTGCTGCCAAGATGGAGGAACAGCAACAGCACGAGCGCTATTTTATTCTTCGTCTTCATCGTCTTGTTGAAGCGTTCTTGTTCCTGATGGCATGTAACAATATTATGGTTTGGGCACGTAGAACTCGAGCAACTGTTATTACTAGTACAACGCTGTTGAAAATTTAGTTGCTTGTTTTTTTCGCTGGAGCATTGCAACCAAGATATTTGCTGCAGTTTCGGTTTCGCTTTTGGAAATGGCGCAAGTAAACTCCTAATGCTTTATTTTTTATTACCACACAACCCATTACTTAATAACGAAGAAAAGTAACCCAGATTTTAGTTAACCTCAACCGACCGGGGCCACCTAGGAGTCCAGAGGCCAGGCCCGTAGCTAGGGGGTATGTCCCAAGGGCCCGCCTCCCTTCCCAAAAGTTTGACGGAGGCGGTGTTTTACTGACAAGAATAATGAGAATAGGTGTTTCTCTCAAACTGTCAAGGCCGTCAGCAAGTGCCCCCTCCCTTTACACCCCCCTCCCCTCTCTGACTGGCGCAGGCCGGCGGCGGGGAGCGGTGTGAACGGAACAGACGGCGAAACGATAGGCAAGCAGACTCGGAAGCGAGAGCGGCCGCACGCGCCGTTGCCATAGCAACGACGGAGAGATCTTCAACCGGCTGCTTTGCTGCTGGGCTTGCGTTTCCTTTCTTGAATTCTCGGCAGTCGCCACTTTCCTATGAAGAATGCTGCCTCACGCTCATAACGTGCATGCCATTTGTGACCTGGAAGTGCCGGAAGCGCGGCGATAATGCAATCGAGAGGCATGCACGATATCAGGACTGTTCTCGTGAGGTGAAACGACACCCCTTCAACACGTTCTTTAGTGTACGCTGCTTTCCTGAAAAGCATAGATAATTTCATAGGGAATATTAGACGATTACACACTGCCTTTGTTGCCGCAGCGCCACTTCACGCCGTTGAAAGAGTAATAAGCGGGAGTAACTAAGAGGGAAGTCCAGGCATGGACACATGCATGTTGTCTTTACTGATGACTTTCCCTTAACAGATACCCATGTTAGCAGCAATGTATTACAACAGAGTGAATGAAAACAGCGAGGAAGAAGACTTCAAAACTAACAAGCGCTTTTCGCTTTACAGTTCTGCTTACCGATTCAATGAGCCAAGTATTCGACGCTCACTAGATTGCCCTCCGCACTGTGTTCCCGAGCCAAGCCTAATTACGGTTCATCAAACTAATGAGCAGATCAAGCTCGTCTTGCTTGTTCGCCTCAGGTTTATGACTAACGTGGTCGGTAATGCAATATATATATATATATATATATATATATATATATATATATATATATATATATATATATATATATATATATATATATATATATATATATATATATATATATATATATATGGGCTATATATATATATATATATATATATATATATATAGTGTTTGTGTGTGTGTGTGTGTAGAGAATGCCTTGCGGGTGGTACTCACTGAAAAAAAGAAAAGATGCCTTTACTAACGTTTCAGCCGTGACACCGCCTACGTAGGTCAGTGTCTTGCGAAGCCCATGCCAAAGCCCAAGCGGTATGGAATGCCTTTTTGCCGGTTTTTGATGTGTGCTACATGGAAGTTCATTCAATGTAGAAAACGCCGCGCGCATGCGCCGTTGCTCGACATGCGTTCACTAGTAGTCGCGAAGGCAACGCCACCTCTCAACGTCAACTCCTTTTACTCATTTATAAGCACAGAACAAATCGAGAATGCCTAATAACGTGCGGATTAATTTTAACGCATTTTTTTCTTTAGTAAATAGCAGCGGACTGCGTACAGCATTCTGCACATCTCATTCGTGCACTATGAAAGCTTGCCCGTCAGGCAACGCGACATGTCGTTGTGACTTTCAAAGCGCAATTCAACAATGCAAATCCTAATCATATGGTGAAAAAAAAAGCTCGTTTATGTCACTGTAATTCACAGCCAGGGTCTTGTGACACATTTCGATCAGTTGTCAGTCCCTTTAAGAAAGCACATCGCGAATATATATAGTGATAGAATAAGTATTTACTCTAAAAAGGCGTGACCTCACTAATGCTCACCTCATGTTCCACGATCTCAAATATTTCTCCATAAGTAAATATTGAGAAGGTTGTTGTGTATACATATTTGAACTTTCTCACTATCAAGGAGGTAATTTCCGCGTCACTTCAAAATCTGCCCTAAATGGTGGCTCTGCGTTGTACAGAACACCTGTGCGCTGTACAGCGCAGAGCCACCATTTAGGGCAGAGTTAGGGCCTAATCTAAGAAAAAAAAATAACATGTTATCAGATTGACAGGAATTCAATTCTTTGAGCTATTTCCACTCAGACAAAGCTGAGAGGGAATACCATGTCTAGAGGGTGTTTTCTAAAACGCATGCATCTATGATAGCACTGTGCTATTGATGCGCATTACTTCACACCTGTGTGCAGATACCCCTGTTATTAAAGTCGAGGCTACATGCCAGTTATCGTGTCTTCTGAAATATTATTATTTTTCTTAGTCGCTTTCGCGCGTATTTCTATTGCAACTTTTATGTTGCAGTAAAATTTATTATACAATTATATATTGCTTACTCTCTATTTTACTGTGATTTCCTTATCTAAAATAGAGACAAAACTACCCGATACAGTGGAAGGGACTTTCAAGGTGGGCCTACACGTTTGAGCCAAAAAAGAATCCCAACCAGGAATGTCTTCGCAGCTTTGACAGTCCTATCAAGCCAGAAGATTGCAGGATTCAATACGCGGCTGAGATTTTGCATCATGAAGTACAAAAAAAAGCTCCGGTTTTGAAGACCCTCGAGCGGAGCTGTAATCATTCTCTTCGACACGGGTCATTTTCCGTTGGGCTTTCAGAGGAAGAAGATTACTGCTTGAAAAGCAGTAGATATTAAGGGAAAAAAGCAGATTTCGCTAGGCTTTATCTGGCTGAAGACTGCTATTTTTCAGTCATTGCTACGAGCGAAAAACTACTAATCAAAATTCCTGTGCGCATAAACACCATTGTTCTCTTAAGGGAACCTCCTGGAAAGAAAGGCTTAAGATTTCCTTTGAAACGCCTGCACATCTTCGTGGCAACAGAAGGAGCTCCACTCACAACTGAAGAAATTGTCATACGCTGAGTGAACGAAAGAAGGGGGAATTAAAGGGTTCGCTTTTCTCTGATGTGTCTTGTGACCCGTTGTCGAGCAAGTCAAATGCATTTTGTATTCTACATCAGGAGCGATACAAAATAAAGAAGTGATTTGGAGAGATTGTAGGAATAGTTACTATATTATGTTGCATTAACAATCGTTGTTGTCAGCGCAAAAACGCCAAAATTCGCTGTTCTGAATTTCTTTGTGCTGATCAAAGTGGACGATTGGGCCAGTAGGTGATTCATGATCGACTTTGTGCTTGCTGTAGTGCAAAGTTGAAAAAGACTGCGCCTACAGAACATGAAAGGAGAGCTTCAGGAGAACTTCCAGCCCATTAGAGTAACCTATTGGTGTATCTGCGCCAACAGTATTCAAGACAATCACCTCGAGCATATGAGTCGGTCGACCGTGAGAAAAAAAGGGGAAAAAAAGAAAGAGAAAGAAGAAATGCAATTATGATAGATAAGTGCCTTTTTTAGCGGGATAGACGACAGATCTAGAGATGATTACACAACACGTCAGTCGTATATGTTCAAAACCAAAAGAGAGCAACGGGGGTATAGGGGTTCCTCCTTTGAGGGAGCAAGTGCATTGCCACTCCCATTACTCTCCTAAAAGGAGCAACGGCAAGGGGATGAACCGTTGCTCTCCTTTCAGTTGCTCCTTCAGGGGCCCAATGGTTAGTCTCCCCACTTGCTCCTTGAGGACCAACTGTTACTCCTTCCTGATGCTCCTCAAGGGAGCAACGGATGCCCCTTCCCGTTACTCCTTAATTTCTTCTGGGGCCAAAAAAAAATTCGTTTTTGATTGACCTATAGAGCATATTGAGGTTTATACAGATATTTGTTTGGGTGAACAAACGATATACAGACATCTCACTGAGAAATAAATTTCAGAAAATTTGCAGCAAACACACAGGATTCGAACTCGTGACCCCTTAATCTCCATGCGCGTACGCTAACCACTAAGCCACCACACGCTACGGCCCCGTTTGATAGGAAACGGGGTTATGTATGTACCGACGGGTCGTTGCGCGTTCTGACACGTTAAGGAAATGAGCATAGGCGTGCAGAACCATTGGTGATGTTCAAAAGAGAATCGAAAGTAACAGTGTAAACATCTGAAAACGTCAGGGTAATGAGTCTCTCGCGAAAACACAGGCTTTGCCAGAGCTCCCTTTTGCGCTAGCTAAAAGGCCAGCAATTTCTTTTTTTCTTTTTGCCCGAAGGAGTGTTTTCTTCTCTATTATCATTATTATTATTAATATCAATAATAATAATTTTTTTTGCGTAAGAGTTACCTCCCCTTTGAAGAGACAACACAGCTTGAGCTGATAACGTCCATTTGCTCTGAGATTAAACACAAAGTCAAACTACCGGACCCGATTGCGATAGCTGCCCTCCAGCAAAATCAGTGACAAGGTAGAGATGATGAGGGGTGGGGCAGCGGCATTAGCTCGCTGTCAGTCTTTCTGCGCATCGCAATACAAGTGTTCGTTGCGTGATCTCTGCTGCAACCCTGCCGTCGGGGCTTTTGCTGATTTGTACTGGAGACGGCCGTTCAGCAAAAAAACGCAAATGTAAAGTCTATCAACTGTGTACTTCTCTCAACCGCTTCTTTGTCGTGAAGTATATACGGAGTCTCGCGAAGCTTCGCATTTTATTGCCACATTCACAGGCTATATATTTGTGCCAAGTGTTATACGCAAGCACACCAGTTAGCTTGCGACGACAGCAGCTTCAGGTGCTGGCGTTCTAGTGCAACCATGCCTTTTATTAGGAAAGTTTAGCTTGTATTAGGGGCTTTTAGCTTTACGTTACCGTGTTACGAGTTGCCGGAAGGAATCTGTACATGCGTGGGCCTTTACGGAACGTGAACTACTCGCCGGATTGGCTTTACATGTATACGGCCCTATCTCGCAAATCCACCTTCGTTTGCGGCTACTCGCGATACCCGCTTTACCGAGGCTCCAGCCGCCGAGTAAAAATAAGCCGAAGTGCGAGCGCCAATTGCGATCACCTTGTTGACCTTGTTTCAGCGGCTAAAGTCACTAGAGTGAGTTGAAATAGAATACCGAAGCTGTAAGCACGTGAGAAGCCTTGACATAAATACCCCGACAGGCTAAATAGGCGGCGCCATCTAGCGGGAACAAGATGAACTAGGCAAGCAAAATATTGCTATTGCAGAAACATCGTGAGTTCTACTTCTGGTGTAAATGCCTTGCCGCGGCATAATTACGAATGAGTTATCTTTTCAATAGTTTTTTTCCTCAAAAACACTAGGCGAAAAGAAACGTGCCCAAACTATGGTTGCACGAAGCGTCACAAGATGGCGACACCATCGTCGGGTAACTGTATTCTACACCCCTTTGCGTATACCGGGATACTGTACACGCTAAAAACCCCTCGTGATTTTGCCACAGCGGTGATACAATCTTATTTAAATTAAATATAATTGAAGTGCAGTTATCATCACAATTTCATGGTTTATTCAAACGTAAAGGTATCCGTTTACGTACTTACGTAAACGTTTACATACAGGGAGCTAAAACGTTTCTAAAACATGTGTTCCGGTAACACGGTAAGGTTAAAAAGTATACGTACAAGCTAAATGTCCCTATTAGCGTGCGTATCTCTCTGTTCAGTTTACAAAAAGTAGTTTCCTTACGCAAGCCCGCAAGGAATTGTGGCCTATGCATCGACCGATACAGGGCGCGTCCTGGAGGAGAGCAACGGTTGCGCGCCGAGAGCAAATGTTGCCGTTCGTCCTTCTGTTGCTCCCTTCCAACCTAACCCTAAACGGTTACTCCCCCAACTTGAGACATGTCAGCCATCTTGTTCCAGTTGGTCTTTTTGGGGAGTAACAGTTGGTCTTTAGGACTAAAACCCGCAGTTACTCTCATTTTTCCCATTTTTGGCTTAGAGTGTACGTTCATTCTTAACAAAAAAACTAACCAAGTTCACATTTTCCGGTGTACAAGATCATCTTTCAACGACTGTGTCATTTTTGCACACCCGCTTTGACGGCGCCAAGCTTGCGGTGGCAGTCACATTTCAATAAGAACTAAATGAAAACAAATAAAAACTATCTTTAACTTCTTTTTTTTACTCTCATTCCTAGCGTTCTCAAACTTATCCAGTTCTAATTTGAGGTAACGTAAGGAGCAAACAAGCATCACCCAAGTGGTACACCAAAGGAAATTTGGTTATTATGCAACCACAATATGCTGTTCGTACCCAAACATAATGGTTCCCGCTAGCTGAAAAAAGAAACTCAGAAAGCAGTAGGGCGATCGGAGATCTGTTCGTTCCGCGTTCGTTCTGCGGTGCCTACGTCACAGAAGTGAGAGGAGGCGCAGCCCTCCAGCCTAGAACCGCCGAGAGGAAGAGAACAGCCAATCGTTAAGCGGACAGCTTTCCGGAAGTAGACGCGCATCCTGTGACGTCGGCACAGGGACCGTGAAGCGTTTCTCGCCTTTTAATAAATATAATTACTTAACAGAAAATTATTGTTTTTGCTTCTCAAGCTCAAACACTCTTTCAAACAGCAACAGCTTTGAGTTATGATATTTAATATTGTTAGTTTTTTTTGACGTCGTCGCTAGATGGTGTCGCGCACGCGAAAAAAAAAAAGAGAAAAGTAGCGGCTAGAGCGCAGTTTCAAAATGTCGTCCCATCGCAACGTCTGCGTTGGTTCTCGGGTGTCGGATCGTCAAAAGGAGCTTCTGCTGGCTTTTGTGAAAGATCGCGACGCTGTCGTGCCCGCTGGAGCCGTCGTTCACAAGGGAGGACCGGGACGACATGTGGCAGGAGCTAGTAGCGCTTTTGAACGAAGAATTCCCTGCGCGTAACACCAGAGCCCAGTGGCAGGCCCAATGGAGGAATGAGCGCTACTATTCGCAGCAGGGTCTTGCCAAACTCCGAGGGCACAGAGGTGAGTGCGAGCACGATTGTATTGTGGTCGGTCATCTTACACGTCCCGCTTGTGCTTTACAGCGGCACCCGAGGCGGCCAGATTTCGGATTACCGCGGCCGCGTCGTGCTTGGCCCATAGTTCGGGTGGTCTGAATCGGTAAGCACTGGCTTAGAATATCATTGTTACTTGTATGCTGTGAACACGTGGGCTCGTTTGCTTCGAGCCATTACGCGCTGTTAGCTTTACTTTTTCAAACAATATTGAGTGGATCACCCGGCCGCCGCGTTAGCTGAGGTGCTAACACGTTGCGCCGCCCAGAACAGAATTAGAAACAGCCACATTTGCGGTGATGACAAAAGAACAGCCGCGAACTATACTTCGAAGGTCACTAGAGCACCCTACGTGTTCCAACCCATTTCTCAGACCCTCGAGTCGAGTGACGTGCGTAGCCAGTAGGCTTGCCTCGATCCCTCCACCCCTCTCTCTGAAGTCTGTGTGTCATAGCATGCCGCTGTTGAAACATTCTAAAAAAACATTGCTATTGTCCACTTCCACTCCATACTTCTTATTGCACTCAGTGTGGAAATCAAGAAACTTCTTACTATAACAGGTGAGCCCTGCTCCAGCTGCTACTGGTGTGGCTGAAGAGGATGTGGCCCAGGATCTTTCCCGTGCCCCAACTCGTAAGTTTCGCTGATGTTTTTTATTAACTGTAGATGGTGTTACATGCTCACAGGTGATGCTCATGCGTGCAGGCATATGTTTGTGAAGAGATGACATCTGTGGTCATAAAGACAAAAGGCTGCACAAAAAAAATTTGGCAAACGGTTGCAGGAGCTAGTTGTATGCATAACTGTCAGATGGAATAAACAGGTGTCCTGCCTTGCAGTTATGGTGAAATGTAGCAAAAAGGCATAATAATAATATCTGGGGTTTAACGTCCCAAAACCAAGATATGATTATGAGAGACGCATAGCAAAAAGGTAGCATTGCAAAAATGTTCAACATCTTGAAATGTTTCCCTATTTTGTCAATTGCTTCAAAAGTGAAACTGAAAATGTGCTATTGCTAAATATACTGTTCAAAAAGCAAGCTCGTTATATAACTTTTTCACATAGCCATCATACACAAATGCACATGTTTGCACCTGTGTTACACCTGCTTGCTGTATGTTTTGCATACTGCAGCAGCTAGGGTTTCGGAAGAAGATTGTGTCAGTCATCGCGTAAAACCGGGCAAACGATTGTGTAGCCCTGAAAAGGGCTGTTTGGTTGCTTCTCATGCAGAGGTGGTTAGAGGCGTGAGATGCGTTTGATGAGATGAGTGAAAATGAATTCCGGCACCGCTTTGGTCTGTCCAAACGAAGTGCGTTGGTTCTGCGGTGAACCAAGCACCGTTCATGGATGCCGTTGGGTCAGTGGATTTTCAACAGAGAGGAAATTGTTGCACACACTGAAACTCTTCATGAACAGAAGCTTCCAGCGAAGAGTCCGTAGCAGGAAATTTATAGATGATAATGGCAACACATTTCTTGGTTTCCAGCTCATGCCGCAGCTGCGAGATGGGGGCAACCGGCAGGCCGAGGCGCTGGAGTTACTAGCCGCAAACACCAGGCGGCAGGGCCAGGCATCATTGGAAAGCTGCGCCAGGTTCAACTTCTCGGTGACGCGGTCCACAAATTGCAAGGCGTTGGTACCCTCGCCCGGGCCCTCATTGCAGCGGAAGGCACCTGCACAGTGATTTGTAAAGACTAGTTGTACATATATGTAGATTTATTTTTGTTCACATCACGAGCTATGATACGCTGGTTTGCTTCAATGGTGCCCTGCAATTTTCTTTCAGTTAATTTTCTTTTTCTGCATATCAGAAGCACTGATGTGCTGTTTCATTTTACGTAGTAAAGTGTAGATCAATGGTAAATCGTGTCCTGCGATGTCATTTCTTTTTAATCTCATCGTGCGAGGTTAGTACATGTGCATAGCACAGTGTGGTTTCATTTATAAATCATGTTTTGCCATGTCATTTTTTAAGATCTCATTATACAAAGTCATGCATTGAGCAATTTTGTAGTATATGCACATAGTGCACTGTAGTGTATCTTTATGTTTATAGTGTATACGTGTAGAATATTGTGGCACACTGTACGTTTTCTATCGATTTTTACACATCCTAGAAAAAAAAGAAAAGCGTTTGTGAAAGGTCTAGGTTGCACAACAATTTTGAAATATTGCAAGACCAAAAAATAGTTGACGAGTACGTGTTCTGTTCCTTAGAAGTGTTTAGATAACAGGATTGGGTACAAACAGAAATCAATAATAGAGAAAGACATATCAGCAACCAACAACTTGCATTTTTTAGCGAGTTCAATTAATACCGGTTCGACTGTGCCTTGTTTTCATGTAATACAATGACTTTCGTGCTGCGAGACGCGTGTGTTGTTGCAGAGGAGCTAACTCCATTTGTATATTATAAAAGGAAGCTACTTTTATATTCTTTTCCTTGGCATTAAATTTAAAGGATATTTATTTATTTTGCTTTTTATGTGCATTGCTCGTGATACTTGTAATAAAATTTCAATTCTGACACCACCCTTGTTGTTCACTTCATTTACAAGCACGATTCTTGTTGCACTAAAGCTACCGCATCTTGCTGTCCTGATTCAAACAGCCTTTTCCGGTTACCACTTTGGCTGTGAATGGCACCATGTGCCATTAGCAGTTGAGCTCTGACTTGTGCTTAGTGTGAAGCGCCATATTTATTTTAGTTTGAGTTTATTATTTGTCGTATGAATTTTTCACCCAGCCAGACAGATCTCTGTCGAATATGTTCACATTTAAACCTGGTCGAAGCATGTCATCAGCGTGGCGTTGTGTGACAAGGGGGCATAGGTCGGCAAACTCACTCATGAGTCGACTCACTCAGATTCAGATCGAGCTGTGAGTCCAAGTGAGTAATACACTGGTGAGTTCGAGTCCGGGTGAAAACATTTTAGTGAGCCTGAGTCCGAGTGAATCCGCTTGAGGAAAATTTTGGTGAGTCTGAGTTTGAGTGAGCCCCAAGAGCAAAATATATTTCACGAGTGAGTCAGGGTGAGCTTCACATTTTTTGCCAACCTATTCAAGGGGGTTATTCATTGATAGGAGAACACTGTTTCGTTGATATGTGTAGCAAACATTTCAAATGTAGTAAAAAAAAACACAGTGACAAACACAATGAACAAAGACGAACACGCACCACACAATACTGCCGAGGTCGTTGCAGGCGGCGGCGTACTCTGCGCAGGTGCTCAAGCATGCAGGCCCTGTGGTTCTCGAAACAGGTTCACTACACGGTTGCGCTGCTGCTCGCTCCCGTTGTGGTGGTGGTGGTGGTAGCTCAGCTGCTGCTGGCAGCATGTCAGCATCGTCGGTGTCATCGTTTCCTTCGAGAACAGGCTCATGTGCCGCCAACGCAATGTCGTGCAGAGCTGCACAAGCAGCAATGATGCTTGAGCAGCTGTGCACAAGCTTACAGCGATGCACCACTCCACAACATTGCGCATGGCGGTGTGGGCCTTGTTGTAGTGGTTATCAGGGGTGCCACGAGCTGGTCGTCCGGGCACTGGTGTCAGGAACCACGGTTCTAATGTATAGCTGGAGTCTCCTGCACGAGGTCGGCATGACAGCTGTAGTGATAACGTCTTGAATGTGGCAAGCATTGACAGCACTTACCAAGCAAGCCGAAGTTTTGCTTCCAGGTGCTGACGGAGAGGGCTCCCCCGCCATACCCACTAGTCATGACATGACCTCAGGAAACGAGGACTGACATCCAGAGGTCGGCATCACATGTCTGCAGAATTCAATTCAGTCAAAATTGTACCCATAAATGACCTTGGGTACAATGTTGGGTATTATGTTAATGTAACTACATCTGTCTTCACTGTTACTGACTGTTGAAACATAGCTATGGACAAATCATCGACAGGGTAGGACTTGTACCATAAGTTCTAACACGAGGACAATGCAGTGTCAAAGGGTAGTCTGCATGTTTACTGCTTGGAACAACCCATCTTCCAGCCACCAAAGCCTTTTAACCAAATTACTGCTGTATGTTTAAGGCAATGTATCGCAAAATATCTACAACACGAAAAACTTCGACTGAAAAAAGGGTTATGAAACAATGCGTATTTAATGTACATGCTAGGGCGCGTTCCGAGGGACCGAAATAAAGTTTATTCATCCATCCATGTATTGATCCATGTAACGTCCATCACGACAATGAACAATAAGGACATACTACGGCACATTCTGGGAGTGCTAATCTCAACAAATACAAATCGAGAATCAAGCTTCGGGTACACATGGCGAACGAGCAACGGTAATATTATGCACTGTGCAGGCCGCTGAACCAAAGTGTACTCCGCGTCACATGATTTCATCGCTTATCCTAAGCGAAGTGCCCTGAAACGAACCAATTCCCGTTCTGGATAGATCGAAAATACCGCTCCCACTTATACTCAGTTGCAACAGCCTCAGTAAAGCGGAAAGTTTAAGCGATATAAATGAAACAATTCGCTACGCATACAATGCATGAATATACTCACGATCGTGGTGTTGAATGCGTAGAGTCCCTTCCCCGACATGTAATGCGTCGTGTCCGCGGAGCTCAGGCCATGGGGCTTTGGGATTGCGATGAGCGTACCATCCACGCACCCGCCGACCACAACGGGAATCTGCCCGAGCCGCGCGAACGCCGCCTTTGTTCGCTATTTGATTCTGTGGTCTCCGGAAAAGGCCACCCACCGTTTTTGCCCGCGAACGACAGTAATGGCGTGTTCCTGACGGACGACTGCGACAGGCCGCTGAATTCCTCGCAGCCGACAGCTCGCTGGAAGCATCCGATCGCAAAAATCTCAGCGCGCACAACGCCTTCCGCTCTGTTTAAATCCCACTGGTTCGTTGGCACCCGATGACGGGGCCGAGATCGTCGCACAACCAAGGTACAGTACGTTTCGAGAAACGAAAGCGACGCCGGAATTCACACTCGCTCATCTCTTCAAACGTATTTCGCACCTCCTACCATTCTGCATCTGCTTCGAGAAACGCCAACGTAGCAAGGAAGCACCGTTGCAAGCGCCATTTTCTCAAAATCAGCTGTTTCGGCAGCCGCAACCGTCGCATCACTCGAAATACATGCCGTGCGACGCCGTTGTTCGCTCGAGAGAACGCGAGCGAACGGGCTCGCTCTCCGTTCACTTTTAGCAGACGACATGCTCGTTATGACGTCACCAAAAAAGAAAACATCAAGGAAAAAAAGAAATGGCCACGCCCCTTAGAGTGGCGGGAGTTGTCCGGCTTCAGCCAATCAGCGCGCTTGTGTGGAAGGCGGCTTTTGGAAGGCGGCTTAGGTAATTCGGTTATTAAGGTTTTTTGTTATGTGGACGATTACTTGATTTTTTGTAGTGGTGAGGACTTTGAAAAGGTGGTAACTTCCGTGAGCGAAAAATTTGAATCAAATGGAGGAGGGCTGCGCTTTACTAAAGAGGTGCCTCAGAATAATGGAATACAATTGCTAGACATTTTCTTAACGTTCCAGAAGAACCACGTGTGTTGGCAGTATTCTCCTAGATCTTGGAAACCGCTGTTAAATTTTTCGTCAAAACACTCGAAAGTTGTAAAAAACGGCATCGCCATGTCTTGCCTTAAGTCAGCCCTCACCAAGTCGTGTGAGCACAAAATGAGTGATAGCTTTAACGCACAGGTTACACGTCTTTTAGATGTAGGGTATCCTCGTGATGCAGTGGCCACGGTCACTGAACGTTTAAAGAAGTCTATTGTGTTAAGTCCGAGCATGGTTGCAGAAAGCGATAGGAAGAAACGTGTGGTAGGTATACCGTACATTCATCGCGTATCTCACAGGCTAAAGAAAGTAGGAAGCAGATACGGCGTTAATGTTGTTTTCACGGCTGCCAATAAGCTACGTAAGATTTGTGCCGCTGTGCAGAGGAAGAATGAGGGAGTAAAAGACAAGAAGCGGACCGATATTTGTTTCATAAAACACACAAAAAAATTCACTGATTGCCGTACGAGTGTGGTGTATAAGATCCCTTTCAGCTGCGGCCGCTTCTACGTAGGACAGACGGGCAGATGCATCAACCAGAGATTGTTGGAACATAAGAGATCGCTAACAGGAGGCTCACCTTCTAATCTATCTTTACATTGTCGAGATTGTAAATGCACGCCAAAATTTGATGAATGCGCAGTATTGTACCGGCATAGAAATGAAGAAACGCGCCTGATGATTGAAGCTTGGCATATCGAGAACAGTGGTAGTGCATGCGTGAGCCAACCGCCGATTAACTTGCATAAACATGAAATCAAATGCCTTATCAGTTTTCTTCCACGTAGACCGCCACGCGTGCCGGATTGATAAGTTCGCCTGTTGCATGGGCATGCGCAGATAAGTTTTCGTGCCTTCTTTCTTTTCAGCCGTTGTGCTTCTCTTCAGTTGTTAGTCGGCGTTTGTGGTGTCCTGACTTCTTTCTTGTGTCCATGTGTGCACGCCCTGTCTTTTTAGAATGGACAGTTATAGTTTAGCGTTAACGTGATAGCGGAAGTTCAAGGGAATGGCGTTATAACGCCATTCAAGGCAAACGTCCGTTGCGGACAGCGCGTTTTAGTATAGCGGGATAGCGTTTACATGCCCAAGCTTAAGGTCCCTGTATTTTTTTAAAAGTAGCGACAACTACACGCGCGCCCTCTCGAGGGACCAAAGGAGCAGCGATAGCAGACGACGCTCCGCTCGATCCCGTGCATATTGCGGGCGCATGAAAGTAAACTCGGTGCTGGCTTGAACCGTTAAGTTATTAACATTTGTAGCCTAAGATGCTCATCAATTATCTGACTACAGGGACAATAACATTAACGAGCATGGAGCATGTTAAATGTTGAAAAAAAAAACGCACGCGATCACAAAGCAGGTTCCGAGCGCGTTCCCGGCAGCAGCTGCCATGCAGGGTACTTATTTTTTTTCTTTGTATATTTTGACATTCAGTGTAACTTGAAGTACAAGTGCATGGTATTTTGGCGAGCTAAAAGTGCTTATTTTCTAGTTCGAATAGAATAGGCCGGTGGTGAGCGTACGCCCACTTTCGGAAACTTCATCGGGCACCTGGCGCTCTTGTAGTGCGTAGAGCAAAATACGCGCTATTATTGGTTTGTCTGTGTTTGTCAGTGTTGGGAAGTCTTCCCAAAGTTAAATGGTACTTTTAGCTAAGCTTATTTTGTTTGTACTCTAAGAGGTTTACTTAGGAGAGGGGGGGGGGGGTATTCCACAAATACAGTCACACTGCATTTGAGGAATATCAGCCGCTTGAGTATACCTTTCAAGATCTAGGAAATAAAACCTGCCCGCTAGTGTCTCGCCCATTTTAACGTTAACTGTTTACGACGTGAATTTATGCAAAGCCGTTCCCCCTTTTACTACCCCCGTCGCCGCCGTGTGCCGCAGATATAAAGGTGTGTTGCAATGTTACCCAGTACAATTTCGTGGTATGCATACAACTACAGACCCTAAAACCAGACTACTACCGGAAAAGCTCAATTATGTGTCTTCGTGTAGAGATGAAAGAGAATAAAGGAGCACTTATTGAAAAACTGGGTTTTATTGCATGACTTCACAAACAAATTTTTTCTTTGCAAATTTTGTTATGAGCACTGATCCCCCTTCGTTCACTTGCAGGGTGGCTTCCTTTCCTTCCGTCTTGGCAGATTAGCAAAGGCGCTCGGGGCGGCAATAAAACCTAGTTCAGTGTAGCCCTGACTACCCTGAACCAAATTGGAAGCCACAATCTTGACAACCGCACAGACACCGATCTCATTCAGCTCGACCTAAGCAATGCCTTCGACACCCTCAACATTTCCCTCTTGCTGGACAAGATGAGGGAATCGGGAATTCACGGATGCCTGCTCAGGTGGCTGGCCCAGACGCGATCTTCCTTTCCAAATAAAATTCGCTTCTTCATAACACACAAATAGGTGCCGACCACGAATGACATTGAATAACGTGCATTTTCGCGCGCAATCTACGATACACCAGTACATCAGCCATGTCAGTGTACTTATTTGCACCTCAATCGATGGGTGCAACTATATACATAACCGATCGCCAAACACCGAATTGAATGTGCAAGAATGTATGCCATCATATTAATTAAACAAGGCCTACTTATTGACAAATTTCTGTCAGCGAAGTGCCGGCGAGTTCGCCCGGCGGCTGTCGGTGGCTGCCGGGGTGCGTTTGCTGATAGCGCGTCGTAAGATCGCCATAACGATGCCCATCGCTTCTTGTACGGACACCGTACGCATGAAAAAATGGTTCCTTCAGGTTGACTGATATTGAAGTTCTACTGTACACTCATTCTTACACTTTGGAATTGCGTATCATTAAACCCAGAAGCGCCGACAGCATGTATACACGGACTCGGCAGGTGTGCTAGGCCTACCTCCGCTGGGAGTCGTACGGGTGCGACCGATCTCCGGGCGCAAGTGGCTGGCGAAGGTTGAAGAATGCGCATTTTAGCGTCGGAAGCTTTTCACTGTTACGTTAAAGTCGAACCGAGGTAAGCGAAAGTGCGAGAATCACCAGAGATGCGTTTGCATTGTGGTTACGTTGACCGCGGTGTTGCTTTTTGACGTACATGCCGCGCCTGCCGCGGTACCGCATGTCCGATATAGGACGCCAGATCGCAACGTCGTAAAGTATTCATCAGCCAGCCATGGTAAAAAGATCGTCGCAAGTGTATTTGTAAGCGCGTGGCTACAACTTTGAGACTTGGGTATGAGCTGCTGTGCTGCATTGAGCCGATATGATAGAGTTCCAGCTGATATTTGGAATTTACTAATGAAAACGGTGTTGAATATTATCCTGTTTTATATTAAAAGGTAGATGTGCCAACAGTATCTCAATAGATCATGCGATACTTACACGTGTTCCGTGTATATTTGCTGTTTAAATACGAACTGCAGAGCTGTTGCCACCAGCACTAAAGGGGGGCAAAACACCATGGATATATATACCGGCTACTGGGTGTATGGTTGTGTGCAGCGCCAGTAGTGCATACGTTAAGTGTTGCTGTGTGGTGTGTGTATGAATGAGTGTGAGATTTGAGTTAATGTGTATGTGTGAGGTAAGCTTATGGCATTCCAGCAAGGTTCACTGTTACAGTGTAGGAACGCACGATGGTTTTCTTTTTTTTCCCTCTTCTTTAGACGTTAGTCCTAGCAGGAAGAGTGATTCTACTCTTGGAGGGAGTTCATGCACTCTAGCCCAACCAGCATTGTAAAACTCTGCGAGGGAGTAATTCCAGCTGAGAGTGCATGTACTCCTCTTGAAAAAGCGTGACCTTACTCGGCGAGGGTGCTTGTTCACTCGTTCAGCCAGAGTAACAGAACTCTGTCGAGAGAGTGTGCCCACTCTGCGCAGCAGAGTCCCAGCACTC